>NW_026914952.1:0-6829 GCF_034315485.1 Pezoporus occidentalis
TTAAAGGGACAGAGCCCTTTAAGAGCCCCTCCAAAGGGGCGTTCCCTGTCTTAAAGGGACAGAGCCTTTTTAAGAGCCCCCCCCCCCCTTAAAGGGGTCTTGGTCTTAAAGGGACAGAGCCCTTTTAAGAGCCCCCATCTCTTAAAGGAGCTTTTCCATGTCTTAAAGGAACAGAGCCCTTTTAAGACCCTCCCCCTTAAAGGGGTCTTTCTCTTAAAGGGACAGAGCCCTTTTAAGACCCCCCCCATCTCTTAAAGGGGTCTTTCTGTGTTTTAAAGGGACAGAGCCCTTTTAAGACCCCTCTTAAAGGGGTCTTGGTCTTAAAGGGACAGAGCCCTTTTAATAGCCCCCCCCCCTTAAAGGGGGTCTTTCCGTGTCTTAAAGGGACAGAGCCCTTTTAAGACCCCTCTTAAAGGGGTCTTGGTCTTAAAGGGACAGAGCCCTTTTAATAGCCCCCCCCCTTAAAGGGGTCTTTCCGTGTCTTAAAGGGACAGAGCCCTTTTAAGACCCTTCTTAAAGGAGTCTTGGTCTTAAAGGGACAGAGCCCTTTTAAGAGCCCCCCCCCCCCCCTTAAAGGGGCCTTTCGGTGTCTTAAAGGGACAGAGCCCTTTTAAGAGTGTGTCCCCCCCCAAAGGAGCCTTTCCATGTCTTAAAGGGACAGAGTCCTTTTAAGAGCCCCCCCCCCCTCCCCCCCAAGGGGTCTTGGTCTTAAAGGGACAGAGCCCTTTTAATACCCCCCCCCTTAAAGGGGTCTTTCCGTGTCTCAAAGGGACAGAGCCCTTTTAAGACCCCCCCCCCTTAAAGGGGGTCTTTCCGTGCCTTAAAGGGACAGAGCCCTTTTAAGACCCCTCTTAAAGGGGTCTTGGTCTTAAAGGGACAGAGCCCTTTTAATAGCCCCCCCCCCTTAAAGGAGCCTTTCCGTGTCTTAAAGGGACAGAGCCCTTTTAAGAGCCCCCCCCCTTAAAGGAGCCTTTCCCTGTCTTAAAGGGACAGAGCCCTTTTAAGACCCCTCTTAAAGGGGTCTTGGTCTTAAAGGGACAGAGCCCTTTTAAGAGCCCCCCCTCTTAAAGGGGTCTTTCAGTGTCTTAAAGGGACAGAGCCCTTTTAAGAGTCGTGCCCCCCCCCTTAAAGGAGCCTTTCCATGTCTTAAAGGGACAGAGTCTAAAGTGGTCTTTGTTTTAAAGGGACAGAGCCCTTTTAAGACACCCCCCCCCATCTCTTAAAGGAGCCTTTCCCTGTCTTAAAGGGACAGAGCCCTTTTAAGAGCCCCCCCCCCTTAAAGGAGCCTTTCCATGTCTTAAAGGGACAGAGCCCTTTTAAGAGTGTCCCCCCCCTTAAAGGAGCCTTTCCATGTCTTAAAGGGGTCTTTGTCTTAAAGGGACAGAGCCCTTTTAAGACACCCCCCCATCTCTTAAAGGAGCCTTTCCCTGTCTTAAAGGGACAGAGCCCTTTTAAGAGCCCCCCCCCCCCCCTTAAAGGAGCCTTTCCCTGTCTTAAAGGGACAGAGCCCTTTTAAGACCCTTCTTAAAGGGGTCTTGGTCTTAAAGGGACAGAGCCCTTTTAAGAGCCCCCCCCCCACTTAAAGGGGTCTTTCGGTGTCTTAAGGGGACAGAGCCCTTTTAAGAGTGTGTCCCCCCCCCCAAAGGAGCCTTTCCATGTCTTAAAGGGACAGAGCCCTTTTAAGAGCCCCCCCCCCTTAAAGGGGTCTTTCGGTGTCTTAAAGGGACAGAGCCCTTTTAAGAGTGTGTCCCCCCCCCCAAAGGAGCCTTTCCCTGTCTTAAAGGGACAGAGTCCTTTTAAGAGCCCCCCCCACTTAAAGGAGCCTTTCCCTGTATTAAAGGGACAGAGCCCTTTTAAAACCCCTCTTAAAGGGGTCTTGGTCTTAAATGGACAGAGCCCTTTTAAGAGCCCCCCCCCCTTAAAGGGGTCTTTCGGTGTCTTAATGGGACAGAGCCCTTTTAAGAGCCCCCCCCCCCCCAAAGGAGCCTTTCCATGTCTTAAAGGGACAGAGCCCTATAAGAGCCCCTCCAAAGGGGCTTTCCCTGTCTTAAACGGACAGAGCCCTTTTAAAAGCACCCCCCTTAAAGGGTCCTGGTCTTAAAGGGACAGAGCCCTTTTAATAGCCCCCCCCCTTAAAGGGGTCTTTCCGTGTCTTAAAGGGACAGAGCCCTTTAAGAGCCCCCCCCCCAAAGGAGCCTTTCCATGTCTTAAAGGGACAGGGCCCTTTTAAGAGCCCCCCCCCTTAAAGGGGTCCTTGTCTTAAAGGGACAGAGCCCTTTCAAGACACCCCCCCCCATCTCTTAAAGGAGCCTTTCCCGGCCTTAAAGGGACAGAGCCCTTTTAATAGCCCCCCCCCTTAAAGGAGCCTTTCCATGTCTTAAAGGGACAGGGCCCTTTTAAGACACCCCCCTTACCCAAAGGAGCCTTTCCCTGTCTTAAAGGGACAGAGCCCTTTTAAGACCCCTCTTAAAGGGCTCTTGGTCTTAAAGGGACAGAGCCCTTTTAATAGCCCCCCCCCCTTAAAGGAGCCTTTCCGTGTCTTAAAGGGACAGGGCCCTTTTAAGACACCCCCCCTACCCAAAGGAGCCTTTCCCTGTCTTAAAGGGACAGAGACCTTTAAGAGCCCCTCCAAAGGGGCTTTCCCTGTCTTAAAGGGACAGACCCCTTTTAAGAGCCCCCCCCCCCACCAAAGGGGTCTTTGTTTTAAAGGGACAGAGCCCTTTTAATAGCCCCCCCCCCCTTAAAGGAGCCTCCCATCTCTTAAAGGGGTCTTTCAGTGTCTTAAAGGGACAGAGCCCTTTTAAGACCCCTCTTAAAGGGGTCTTGGTCTTAAAGGGACAGAGCCCTTTTAAGAGCCCCCCCTTAAAGGAGTCTGTTTTAAAGGGACAGAGCTCTTTTAAGACACCCCCCCATCTCTTAAAGGGGTCTTTCCATGTTTTAAAGGAACAAAGCCCTTTTAAGACCCTCCCCCTTAAAGGGGTTTTTCTCTTAAAGGGACAAAGCCCTTTTAAGACCCCCCCCATCTCTTAAAGGGGTCTTTCTGTGTCTTAAAGGGACAGAGCCCTTTTAAGAGCCCCCCCCTTAAAGGGGTCTTTGTCTTAAAGGGACAGAGCCCTTTTAAGAGCCCCCCCCCTTAAAGGGGGTCTTTCCGTGCCTTAAAGGGACAGAGCCCTTTTAATAGCCCCCCCCCTTAAAGGAGCCTTTCCGTGTCTTAAAGGGACAGAGCCCTTTAAGAGCCCCCCCCCCTTAAAGGAGCCTTTCCCTGTCTTAAAGGGACAGAGCCCTTTTAAGACCCCTCCTAAAGGGGTCTTGGTCTTAAAGGGACAGGGCCCTTTTAAGACCCTTCTTAAAGGGGTCTTGGTCTTAAAGGGACAGAGCCCTTTTAGGAGCCCCCCCCCTTTAAAGGGGGTCTTTCCCTGTCTTAAAGGGACAGAGCCCTTTTAAGAGTGTCCCCCCCCTTAAAGGAGCCTTTCCATGTCTTAAAGGGACAGAGCCCATTTAATAGCCCCCCCTTAAAGGGGTCTTTGTTTTAAAGGGACAGAGCCCTTTTAAGACACCCCCCCCATCTCTTAAAGGAGCCTTTCCCTGTCTTAAAGGGACAGAGCCCTTTTAAGACCTCTCTTAAAGGGGTCTTGGTCTTAAAGGGACAGAGCCCTTTTAATAGCCCCCCCCCCCCCCCCCAAAGGAGCCTTTCTGTGTCTTAAAGGGACAGGGCCCTTTTAAGACACCCCCCCTACCCAAAGGAGCCTTTCCCTGTCTTAAAGGGACAGAGCCCTTTTAAGAGACACCCCCCCACCCCAAAGGGGTCTTTGTTTTAAAGGGACAGAGCCCTTTTAAGACACCCCCCCCCATCTCTTAAAGGGATCTTTCCCGGTCTTAAAGGGACAGAGCCCTTTTAAGAGCCCCCCCCCCTTAAAGAAGCCTTTCCATGTCTTAAAGGGACAGAGCCCTTTTAAGGGCCCCCCCCTTAAAGGGGTCCTTGTCTTAAAGGGACAGAGCCCCTTTAAGACCCCCCTTAAAGGGGTCTTTGTCTTAAAGGGACAGAGCCCTTTTAAGAGCCCCCCCCTTAAAGGAGTCTTTGTTTTAAAGGGACAGAGCCCTTTTAAGACAACCCCCCATCTCTTAAAGGGGTCTTTCCCTGTCTTAAAGGGAA
Organism: Pezoporus occidentalis; assembly: GCF_034315485.1. Taxonomy (NCBI): domain Eukaryota; kingdom Metazoa; phylum Chordata; class Aves; order Psittaciformes; family Psittacidae; genus Pezoporus; species Pezoporus occidentalis. Next base: position 4,154 of record NW_026914952.1, read on the forward strand.
AGAGCCCTTTTAAGAGCCCCCCCCCCCCCTTAAAGAAGCCTTTCCATGTCTTAAAGGGACAGAGCCCTTTTAAGGGCCCCCCCCTTAAAGGGGTCCTTGTCTTAAAGGGACAGAGCCCCTTTAAGACCCCCCTTAATGGGGTCTTTGTTTTAAAGGGACAGAGCCCTTTTAAGACAACCCCCCCATCTCTAAAAGGGGTCTTTCCCTGTCTTAAAGGGAAAGAGCCCTTTTAAGAGCTCCCCCCCCATGCCGGAAGGACTCGGGTGTTTCCGGTGACGTTCGGCTGCTTCGGAGGGGCTGGGGGGGGGGGGGGGGGGGGGGGGGGGGGGGGCCGAACGGGGTCGGGGGGATCCGGAAGCGTTCGGGTGTTTCCGGAAGGGTTCGGGGGGTCCCGGAAGGGGTTCGGGGGGTCCCGAAGGGGGTCGGGGGGGTCCCGGAAGCGCTCGGGTGTTTCCGGAAGGGTTCGGGTGTTTCCGGAAGGGTTCGGGTGTTTCCGGAAGGGGTTCGGGTGTTTCCGGCTGTGTTCAGGGGGTTCCGAAGGGGTTCAGGGGGTCCCGGAAGGGTTCGGGTGTTTCCGGAAGGGGTTCGGGTATTTCCGGAAGGATTCGAGTGCTTCCGGAAGGGGTTCGGGGGGTCCCGAAGGGGTTCAGGGGGTCCCGGAAGCGCTCGCGTGCTTCCGGAAGGGGTTCGGGTGTTTCCGGAAGCGCTCGGGTGTTTCCGGAAGGATTCGAGTGCTTCCGGAAGGGGTTCGGGGGGGTCCCGAAGGGGTTCAGGGGGTCCCGGAAGGGTTCGGGTGCTTCCGGAAGGGTTCGGGTGCTTCCGGAAGGGGTTCGGGTGTTTCCGGAAGGGTTCGGGGGTTCCCGGAAGGGTTCGGGGGGTCCCGGAAGGGGTTCGGGTGTTTCCGGAAGCGCTCGGCTGTTTCCGGTAACCCTCGGGTGTTTCCGGCTGGGTTCAGGGGGTTCCGAAGGGGTTCAGGGGGTCCCGGAAGGGTTCGGGGGGTCCCGGAAGCGCTCGGGTGCTTCCGGAAGGGTTCGGGTGTTTCCGGAAGGGGTTCGGGTGTTTCCGGAAGCGCTCGGGTGCTTCCGGAAGCGCTCGGGTATTTCCGGAAGGATTCGGGTGCTTCCGGAAGGGGTTCGGGGGGGTCCCGAAGGGGTTCAGTGGGTCCCGGAAGCGTTCGGGGCGTCCCGGAAGCGCTCGGGTGCTTCCGGAAGCGTTCGGGTGTTTCCGGAAGGGGTTCGGGTGCTTCCGGAAGCGTTCGGGTGTTTCCGGTAACCCTCGGGTGTTTCCGGAAGGGTTCAGGGGGTCCCGGAAGCGCTCGGGTGCTTCCGGAAGGATTCGAGTGCTTCCGGAAGGGGTTCGGGGGGTCCCGAAGGGGTTCAGGGGGTCCCGGAAGCGCTCGGGTGTTTCCGGAAGGGGTTCGGGTGTTTCCGGAAGCGCTCGGGTGTTTCCGGAAGCGTTCGGGTGTTTCCGGTAACCCTCGGGTGTTTCCGGAAGGGTTCAGGGGGTCCCGGAAGCGCTCGGGTGCTTCCGGAAGGGTTCGGGTGTTTCCGGAAGGGGTTCGGGGGGTCCCGAAGGGGTTCAGGGGGTCCCGGAAGCGCTCGGGTGCTTCCGGAAGGGTTCGGGTGTTTCCGGAAGCGCTCGGCTCTTTCCGGCCATGACGCCCGAGGAGCTCACGTACCTGAGCGTGCTGCTCTTCTCCATCCCCGTGGGGCTCCTCTTCAAGGGCAGGGGTAAGGGGGGGATCAGTGGGGGGGACATGGGGGGCAATGGGGGGTGGAATGGGGGGCAATGGGGGGGTGGAATGGGGGTCAGTGGGGGGTTTATGTGGGGAAATGGGGGGTGGAATGGGGGGAAATGGGGCTCAATGGGGGGTAGAATGGGGGTCAGTGAGGGGCTGCAATGGGGGGCGATGGGGGTCAACGGAGGGGTGGAATGGGGGTCAATGGGGGGTGGAATGGGGGGCAATGGGGCTCAATGGGGGGTAGAATGGGGGTCAATGGGGGGTGGAATGGGGGCAATGGGGGGGTGGATTGGGGGTCTGGGGGGGCAATGGTGGGGTGAAATGGGGGTCAGTGGGGGTTAATGGGGGGGTGGAATGGGGGTGGAATGGGGGTCAATGAGGGGGTGGAATGGGGATCTGGGGGGGTCAATGGGGGGGTAGAATGGGGGTCAATGGGGGTGGAATGGGGGTCAATGGGGCTCAATGGGGGGTGGAATGGGGGTCAATGGGGCTCAATGGGGGTGGAATGGGGGGCAATGGGGGGTGGAATGGGGGTCAATGGGGCTCAATGGGGGGTGGAATGGGGGTCAATGGGGCTCAATGGGTGGAATGGGGGTCTGGGGGGGTCAGTGGGGCGCAATGGGGTTCATTGGGGGTTCAATGGGGGATGCAGTGGGGGTCTGGGGGAGCAATGGGGTTCAATGGGGGGCAATGGGAGTTCAGTGGGGGTCAGTGGAGATCAATGGGGGTCTGGGAGGGTCAATGGGGCTCAATGGGGTTCAGTAGGGTTTCAATGGGGGGGTGCAATGGGGATCTGGGGGGGGCAATGGGGGTGCAATAGGGCTCAATGGGTGGATGCAATGGGGACTTGGGGGGGTCAATGAGGGTGCAATGGGGTTCAGTGGGGCTCAATGGAGGTCAATGGGGAGTGCAATGGGGGTCTGGGGGGGTCAGTG